>NW_026850355.1:0-1401 GCF_030869225.1 Colletotrichum abscissum
CCATCAAGCTTTGCTGACTCAGTTGGCCAGGTTCGGGGGAATCAATGAAATCTCAGCCATCGCAACCGAATCGCAGATGGGACCACAAGGGCAGCCCCGAAAGCGCCGCAGAACAAACGAAGCGTAAGCTTTCTAGCCTTTGTTTGCACCTGCTGGTCGCGTAGGTGAAGGGCAGTCGTATGGGTGCCGAGACGTGCTTTGTACGGATTCGACGTACGGAAGCTGAGGAAGGGACTTGCGCAACAAACACATGGGCGAGTGTTGAAAGTTCTGAGATACTGTGTACCACGTCCCCAGTACGTTTTGCCTAGATGGAAAATTGAACAGAAAAGTTGTGTCATGTACGGAGTACTCTGCCCAAAGCTGGATGCCCCCTCCCCCCATTCTTTTGCTCCTTTCATGTCATCCCCACCTGATATGGTGTTCGTATCTGGCGGGCCACATATGTATTCGTCAAAGTCACTCGGTTGGAAGGAAAATTGGCCGTTATCTGTCATGGCTCTTGTCAGGATAGCGGTGGCATCCATAAATGACTGGACCGAAATCCAAGTGCTGAGTCCCTCACACCTTCATTTTGGCTTTTGGCGCAAACCCTCGTCTAACCCCTGCGTAAAGACGGGGGTTGAGAGGCTGCGCATAACGGATCATGCCACAATAACGACGATTATTCTCATAGTTAAGTCGCTTTCCCTTTAGGGGAGCGTACTGAATGTTCCGGTGCTCCACATAGTGCCATCTCTTAGAAAGCGATGTGCATCCACATCCACCTCAATACCTCTCTGCCAATGCGCACTATAACTCATCGTGATAGCTCCACAATTTAGTCTAGATCAGGCAGCGACCGCCATATTTGGAGTTTTTGAAGCACATTGCATTTCTTGACCTCAGAAACGCTGGTCATAAATGCAGAAAACGAAGCAACAAATGGTCCTGATTGTACACTAGTGGGGTAAGGCCCGGCCACGCTGGATTTGATGCCTTCACGGCCGTTCTGGATGTCTTCGAGAATCGAAGGTAGGCTTTTCTCTCTGAGGAGAGCGTGACCCGGCTTAGTCAGAATAGCGATTGTTCCACGGCTGGCGATGACGAATGAGGACCAGGCTTTTTACGCGGGAGATTCACCCTCCACTGAGCCCGAGATCATCCTCAAATGCTGCGCGGTTGCAGAGGATTTGCCGGCCAATAGCCCGCATGTGAGCAGTCTCTTGTCGTTGAAGAAAGTGATAAGGTTCAGACACTCCACCTTGCTGAAAGGAACCTCGAGGAACACATCTGGCTTTGTTATCACACCAAGCGTTCGGACCTTCGTCGGGTCTTGCTCCTTTGCCTTCGTCATGTCAAATTGATCAGCTAGCAGATCGTTGGTAGAGATGGCAGCCAGAAAGATGCTGTTCGACTATC
>NW_026850356.1:0-1397 GCF_030869225.1 Colletotrichum abscissum
AATCAGGTACTCTGATGGCCGTGCAGGCCGCCTCCAAAAAACGCCAGTGAATCATGATGATATCTCGCATGCCAAGAGGTCTGGCTATGTAACGACGACTATCATTCATCAATCTCGTACACTAGTTCAGAAATCCGAGAGAAGACAGAGCCCAAAAGACGACCACGTTGAACTCTGATCAGACGTCCAGCCACAAGTCAGACGCTTACAAGGCGTCTGCGCCGGTGACATGACTGGCAGAACAGGAAATTGCAGCATTGAATAGATTACTATGAAGACTGTATGCATGTTTCCGACGTTTGATAACATACAACTTGTACCCACGTTCTTTGTGGTGATTTGTGCTTCCCGATTACTGGGGCCTTAAGGAGATAAGAGACCCAATCAAGGACTACAACGTCGTCGGAAGAGTCAGTGCGATATATACCTCTCGTCTGAGCCTTTCCTGGCGCATAATGATCCGTTGATTGGTTACCGCTTCGGTTGTAGCGTCCGGGCCACCTTCTCGATAGAATTCCGGCACCGGCAGCGGAAAGCGGGTAGACTCATCACGATGATCCTTCAAGCAGTATATATACATTGCTTGTCTCGTCTCAGGGCCAGACCACTTCATTCACTCCCTCCAACTCGTGTTTAAGATCATTCATTACCCTGCTCTTGCTTTGCATCTCTAGAACTCATCATGGAGGCATACGTGCGTAGTGGTGGTAGTTGGAGCGAGTTTTCGAGCCGAGCCCCGTCTGATCTGATCTCAGATCCCGTCAGTCTCAGTGCTTCGAAACCGTTCCCGCTTCTCCAGTTACCGCCGGAAATCATCCTCGATCTTTTCGAACTTTGGGAGAATGACGATTTTCGGAGCCTACTGCATATCTCATTGACCAGCAAGCGTCTACGATTCTCATCCATCCCGTACCTATTCAAGTCGATCAAGGTCTGTTTCAACAAACGCCAGTTGAATTTCTTCTTAAGAGCCATCAGGGGAAACGAACAAATCCTTTCGGCAGTCAGGTAATCACGGACTTCATGCTCTGTCAAAGAGGGTCATACCGTGGTCGTGCTAACAAATGATTCAAGGTTATTCACTCTCCGCATCCGATGGCTTCCAAAAGCAGTTGATGAGCCCTACGACGATGCAACACCAGCACTGTTTGCTAAAGTCCTCTGCCGTATGAGCGATCTAAGAGAGCTGACGCTCGACTTCGGGTACAGGGAAGAGTCTTTCAACCACGCCTTCAATGTTGTTCTCCGTCAATGCATCTTGCCTTCGGTAAACCTGCTACAGTATCGAGCTTTGACAATTCACGACTTTCGTTTGACAGTGTTTCCCAACACGCGATCATTCCTTTTCGATGTTCGCAGCCAGAATCAACTGCTACCCATCCTTCAAGACATTTCTT
>NW_026850357.1:0-1394 GCF_030869225.1 Colletotrichum abscissum
ATCGTTCCGTCTCACGCCAAAGCCGACAAAGAAGGTCCTCGGCCTCCACGAAGGCCTCAGTAAACGCCAGAGCGCACTCCTGGTCCAGATGCGCACGGAAAAGATTGGGCTCCAGGACTTCCTCTTCAACCGAAGAGTACCGGGCATCACCAACGCCAACTGCCCATGCCGGGAAGGACGGCAAACGGTATCGCACATCCTGCTGCGATGCCGCAGGTTTCGACAACTCCGGCGCCAGGAATTCGGAACCCTCCCAGGACGACACAATCTCCGGGTCATACTGAACAAGCGCAAAGCAGCCGCCAAGGCAATCCGATTCATAGAACAGACCGAGATCCTTGGGCAACACGGGATCGAGTCGCAAACCAGACTAAGCTGAACATTGGGGGGAGACTGCAAGTACGCTGAACCGTTGTACGAGGAGAAAGACCTCAATAGAGCCTAGATATGCATGTACATTAGTAGAGAACCGCGAACTACATGAGGGGACCAGCCGAATGTAGATAGAGGTTGGAGAGCAAAGTGGGAGATTTGGAGACGGCTGGTCGGTGTTTTGCACTGGCGAAGTGGGGCGCTGCGGATTAACGTCCGGAGCGCGTCGGCTGTTGGCCAAACCCCGCTATCCGGGCATAGCTGCTGACTAAGGCGGCCAGAACCGAGTAGGAATCAATCAAATCAAATCAAATCTCAAGCCATCAGCGTATACACGCCTCAAGATCCCAATGAAGTCTGTCTGCGTTCCGCAGTCTTGTGGCCTTTGCCGATACCAGATCGTCCTAGACGAGACAATCGTCGCCGGTAAAGTAGCTCTTTTCTCTTCTATATCAGAGTTCTGATGGATCTAGTGTGGAGAGACGGCGCTGAGCGATCTCAACCGTTCTCGTACAGTGTAGTAGGCTTCCTCGACAGCTCTCAAGAAATTGAGTATGTTCAGTGTCGCGGGAGATGCCAGCACGACGAGAAGGGGATTGGCTGTCACCTTGACTGCTACAGTTCAATATCCATTGAGACCTTTTCGCAGACCTACGAAGTGACTGCACCCGACTTCGAATCATCACAATTAGCGAACTGCCAGCGTTCCCGTTGGTTACGGTCCTGGCTCGCCTCGATAATCAGAAGGGCGACGCACTCCCGCTTCCCTCCGGAAGTCTGCAGCGACATCGCAGTTCGGGCTCTTGATCAAGAGACCAGCCGTCGAATGGCCGTTTGGTATGCCGAGAGAAAGTGCGGTGAGTTCGCGAGAAACGGATCGCAAGTCACACTTTTGAAGAAAATATATGTTCGATACGCATACTTCGAGGGCACCCGATACATTGCGCGATTGACAAATGCAGCCACCAACAATAGAGATATACTGGTGTTTGATCCACTGTCGCAGACACCAGCTGCAATGT
>NW_026850358.1:0-1388 GCF_030869225.1 Colletotrichum abscissum
TGAAGTCGGTCTCTGCATTCCCAGGTCGGTTGCCAAGCCACGTGATAATAGATTGCGTCACCAGACTGGCTGTGTCCTTGGATTCGTCTCACTTGCCATTCCGTCGTACTCGATCCGTCTTCTCTGATTTGGTCGACTGATGTTGCTCGCATTTTCGGTTGTTCTGCTAGCCGAAGACTGGTGTAGACGTTGTTTCTGAAGTTATACGTACGGTGGGCGTCGGGCGGGACTCGAAGGTAGGATAGTAAAGGATGTGTCGACGTTGCTGTCTAAGAAATGTGTGGCTTTTCTTATAGATACGTAGAGTCGCATCCCAATGAATAGCGACGACTAGACTATGTACACTCGTGAATCCCACATTGCTCAGTGATCGGTTCCTTCACTGACAAAGTTTGGAGTCGAGATGTTTGGGGCCGAGATCGAGTGAGCAGCTACATCCTCACAGTCCACAGAACTCCAATAACAGACCTGTATATATGGGTCAACGGGTACCGCTCCGGTCACAGTCAAATCCTGGGTTTTCGATGTGCAGACCCGCTGCCACAGCCATTTGTGGTCCCCTCTGCACATGGCACCGGAAACAAGATCGGCTAGCGGTCCTCGATGCTCCAATCGCCAAGACTGTGGCTTCCCAAGCGCCAAGACTGTGACTTCGCAAACGCCAAAAGCAGCCGACTCGTTCCATTCGTTGATGTGGGCCATGCTAAAAGCCGACTGTCAGTTTGTAGAGAAGAGTTTGTTCTTCGTGAAGACGGGCGCCGTGATTGGTTGCAATCCTTGATAGCGGAGTGGTTCGCAGACGACAACGTAGTTTAGACGCCTGCGTGCGCAGAACTGACGGTGAGTCACAAGTCATTTGCAGTACTATATACGTACCTTGATTTCCGAGCGCGTTCCACGCTTTTATGTACACGCCGTTAAGGGTGCGAAACGAACACTGGTTTTGCATCTTCCGTACATGCAATTATCCTACCACTTGTGGCCCAAAAATTGAAGGAAGAAAAACAGGATACAGTGCTGTACTTGTGAACTGGCTTTGATAGGGGGGCGTCGGCGTTACTGTGTCAGCGTCCATGGCCAAACCCACAAAACGCGTCCCACCTCCCACAACAGCCTATTCCGGCCTTTGACGCGGTATGACTCCGCTCGGAATCTCGGCTCGCTAAGCAACTTGACGTTGGACTGTACAGAACACAGTTCGATGAATGTTTCATTACAGCATTGTTCAAGTGCCAGAAAGATGGCGGGATGCCTCCGAAGACTGGTAATGTTGAACACCATGCTTGGAACACCAGATGCAGGAAACTGCCCGCCTGACAGATTTTTGAGACTACTCTAAACAGACGACCAGTGGATGAGCGTCTGGGTTTTGTTGTGGAGGGCTCGAA
>NW_026850359.1:0-1387 GCF_030869225.1 Colletotrichum abscissum
TATCCTTGCTTCCTAGAAGCCCAGAAGCCCACTGTCCATCCCCATATGCATTACCTTCAAGACTCTTTGCCAATGCTGCGGTTGCTCGTGGTGTTAGTAATAGGCCATCTTGAGGTTGTCTCCTAAATGGTTCGGCGTCCTATCGTCGGCGGCCGAAGCCAGTTAGCCACGTCGAGACAAAAGGCCATTCAACATATTCAATCTTGACGGCATCCTCACCACCGTTCTGCGGACCAGGTGAAAGCTGGCGTAGTGGCTGCAATAGAAAGTCATTGAATGTTCCGACTGCGGACCGTTTTTCTTACCATCTTGTTCGTCGCGTTGGAGTACTACTTTGTCTCGCCATCTCCTGTTGAGCAGGTCCTTTACTTTCGACTTTGAAATTGGGCAAGAGGGGAAGAATGCGCCCTGAAGATGGAGTGCTCGCGGAAATGAGGGTTGGGTCGTAAGCGCCAGCTTCGTGCGGCTGAGCATCACTACCTGGCGAATCATAGTGAAGGAAGTTGCCAAGTCTTCCAGCATGGCAGCGTGGCCTGCATCACAACGGAGGGGTCAACGATGGCGACGATTTACAGGCTGGACATCGCTAGAAAAGTCTGGCCGTGGTCCTACTGCCTTGAGTGTCTGAATTTCAACCGGAATCATTGAACGTGATGTAAGTAATGCAAATAGAGGTATATGACATTGTAGCGCCCGGTCATCTAAAAGCTAGTGTGTCTTTGCTATCACGACCCACGCTGATATCATCGTGTGTTCCTAGCCTGTCTCGAGGCCGCAGCAATCTTGTCCGCCAACACGCTGGCTTCCGTTACACTGATGGAAAGCCTGCCTGTGGCAATCCGATCTCTCGGATAGCTTCTTCGTAATGTTGTGTGCTCCACTGGACCGAGGCGAAGGGCGGGCGTTACCGAGCTGCGGACCACCACTTCCCAAGTCGTCGTGCGATACCCAGCTGGGCAACGTGGCAGTCGAATGGGCACGGCCATGCACACTGGAGAACAGGTGCGGCTGCAGCAGGCAGTCAATAGGGCACACGTCGCCGCCTGGCCCCGACTCGACTGGCGACACGCTGGAGAACAGCGCCACACCGGGCGCCAAAAGTCGTGCAGGGGAAGATCCATTTTCAAGTGTACCATGCAGTTCGCAGTACATCCAAGGGTGGTGCAGCGCGGCAACCTGTCGAACGCTAGAAAGTCCCCAGTACTTCGCTTGAGGCGAACGCCTCCAGAGCCGCCCGCCTGCGGCATACGAAGCGTGTCAGTCTGCCTTGCTCTGATTCGTGAAGCTGGCCGTTCCTCAATAGGCATTGCCAGCTTTGCGTGATCTCTCGAGTCCGCTTCACGTAGTTCTCAGCAGACCGCACGAATACAATCGCATGCGATCTTGA
>NW_026850360.1:0-1381 GCF_030869225.1 Colletotrichum abscissum
TAGGCGCTGTGCCTCGGATGCTCTCCAAAGTTGAGGGTGACGCATGCTTTCCGCAAGCCCTCCTTCGAATGGAGAATCGGCCACGGCAGCAGATCTAATCTAGCCAAGCGACCGGGCCGGTGGCGGGAAAACAGCGCCCACGATCGAATTTGCCATCGGAACTGAGGTGGAGTCGGCAGACGGGGGCGTACATGGCCGCACCGGTGTAGGGGTTGCTTTATCTCCCTGTTCACTTTGTGCGAGACGTGGCCGGTCGCGGGTCGGAGGCGGATCGGGTTGCGGCAATGATGGGAAGCTAGATCCGGGCTGCGGTGCAGAGAAATGTGACTATTACGGGCGGGGCATCGCCGGCGCGGTAGCATTTGCCTTCGGAGTTTGCGGGAACAACACAGTGGTTCAAGGGGATGGAAGCGTCTTTTGCAACGTCGTTCGACTCAGCACCAAATGGCTGCCCTCGAGAAGTGGATTGCCAGGGGCCGTGAACACGGGGAGGGAGTCTTGGTGCACAGAAAGTCATCGACAGAACAATTTGATCCCCAATCCTCAAGCAACACACCCCTCCACACACTCGCCATCGACCGCAAAATTGGCTTCAGCCACCCCATGAGAAGACGTTGCCGAAAGACAACTTCGAGATGGCCGGCTATACATCGCAAGAAGCGATGTAGGCGTAGCTCAGGGGGGCCAGGGGAGCTTTTTCGACAGGGCCAAGAGAAGCTCCGTTTTGGACTCGCCGCTCATTGCCGCTCTAGCCCGAGGCTCGCTCGGTGTCATTATGTTTTCCTGGGCGAGACGTTTGTATTCTAGCGCGCAATGTGGAAATAGCAAGGCCCACCTCGTTGCGACTTTTCAGTCGTCAGTGGACAGTTCTTGCGCTGTGGGGACTTGGCTGGGCTTGAGACGAAATGGTGGAGGATGGCTTTTTCGCCCCTCATCAGCAACTGGACTTTGCAGCCGCTCTTGGCTTGCCAGGGACGCTGCAAGAGGCCAGTTGGAGCTGCCGCTGTCCGTTGTGTGGCGATCTTGCGTCGGATCGGTCGACTGCGCTAGCAAGGTCACCTCTAGATGCGGGACCACTGGAACGTAGTGTAGCTGAGGTCGCTCATTACCTACCTGTCGCAAATTCGAAGGCCCAGCCCACAGTCCAGAATGCATGCATTCACCAATCAACGATCGTCGAACTAAGAAGAATGTTACCTGTCGGTGGTGATTCGATGGGATGTGGGGCCCACAAGCAAGACAATAGTCTTTTTCGACAAACACTGGCAAATGCACACAGGCGCGCTCACCAAGATCCACGCCTGCCTTTCCCACGACGATACGCTAGCTGCCCAAAAACTTGCGATGAAGTGAGGCTTCAACGAGATATCAAAGGATGTCA
>NW_026850361.1:0-1375 GCF_030869225.1 Colletotrichum abscissum
GATGAGCCACGGGTCGGCCGCGCTTGCGACGCCAAATACCTCGACACAGTTTCGACAGTGACCGTGGCCGCACGCGGGAAAGACCTGCGGAGCGCGCCGCAGACAAAGGTAGCATGTGCTGTTGGACTTGAGCTGGACCCAGTCCTCCGCGAAGGCGGCGACAAGCTGTCGATGCAGCGACGCCGAGGCTTGGCCCGTCGCCAGCTGCCGGAACATACGGGCCATCTGCCCCTCGACCATCTTGGCGAACTGAGACGGCAGGAGGAAGTCGGTGGACCCTTCGTGCGCGAGGACGGCGGTGCCGCACACGTTGTGGCACACGTCCTTGTAGAACATCTGGAAGACGTCGCGCGGATCGAAGACTGCGGGCGGTCAGTGAGGACAAAAGGTGACGCATGCTCGCGAACGTACGGTGCATGTCCGGAGGGTACTGGTCCAGTATGAAGCTGGAGGCGATGACAGGTACGGCGAACCTCTTCAGGTCGTCGACGGAGTCGCAATGCGTGAGGAACCCTGCGAGGTGCGCCGGCAGATCGGCCGCCACCGGGTTGTCGAGCCGGGAGACGGCGAGGAAGTCGAGGGGCGGCGCGCCGGCACCGCCGACGTGCTCTGTGGCGTGGCGGAGAAGGCCGGCGAGGTGGGTGGCCGAGAAGAGGCAGCTGGCGAGCACGCGCTCGACCCGTTTTGTCTCCGTCATGTAGGACAGCTCATTGCTGAGTATGTCCCAACGCAGGGAATCAAGGCGGCGTCGGAGAGACTTAGGTGTCTTGTCGGCCAGGCTGATGACGCGGACGCCGTGGAATCGTTCGGACACGTGGGCGTTTGTCCTCTTGCGGATTGACTGTAGCAGGTGATTTCGTGCGGAATCCTCTTCGTCGCCGTTCACGACGACCACTAACCAGGGCCGCACCGACGATGTGGACGGCGTACTCAGGCTCAGCCATGACGCAAGACGCTGGGCGACGACCTCTACGCCGCCGATGTCGTCGGCAAAGAAACACACAGCATCAGCAAACGGGAGAAGCATGCGATTATAGACATGATCGCTAGCTTCTAAGGTCGTGGGCGACATCGCAGACGGCATCGCGGACGGCATTGTGGAGATGTTCCCGCCGTGAGAGATTGACAGTGGCCTTGCTACGACTTCATGGCAAAGCGTAGATTTTCTCGGCCTGCCGAGCCGCTTATGAGGCGGAACGTCGGCATCGGCAATCAGCGTCGGCCTTGCGCCGGACGCGCCGACAGGAGCCTTGTTAAGATGGATCTCGCCGTGGCCCCGGGTCGTGTTGGGCCTGGTGATGTCCACACCGAGTCTTTGCAGGGCAACCCGCTTGGCCGCGTTTCCAATCATCACGAGGATACTCGGGTATTGGCT
>NW_026850362.1:0-1370 GCF_030869225.1 Colletotrichum abscissum
CGTAGATGCAACCATCGCGACGAAAGTGTCTGATAGATTGACCTTCAAGCTGTCTAACGAGTCTTCGTTGTCGCTCTTTCTGAAGTCTGCCAAACTCCTAGAATTTCCTTCCTTGACATTGCTGGCGCCCGGCTTTGGGTCTTCAGCTTTGGATCTTGCTCCCACATCTCGATGTTATTCTCATCGAAGGGTCCTGCGATTTCTTTGCCAAGAGCTCTGCCTAGTCGCTCTTTGAGTCCTAGTATTGGCCAGATCGGTACCTCGGTGTACTTGATTTGCGTGTTTGTGCTGCCTTTCAGTGTTCCAGCTAATGCCTCTTCTTCTTTTACTCGATAGTTCTTGGTCGGATCATGGAACTTTTGCAAGAGCTCTTTCCTGACTTTTCCCCTATACAAGACAAAGCAAGGAGCAGGGGGCTCCTTGTCATTGACAGCCAGAATGCACACCGTTGTATCTTGAAATATAGGCTCTCCGAGAGATGACGATTCAGGTGAAGACATCAACGGCTTGTCAGCGGATGGAGGGGCCGCCCTGTAGAAGGGCCGTTGTGCTAACGCCAAGATGACGGCGGCAAGAAACGGATCTTCCACCATATTTGGAGGGGTGACCTTTCTGTACAATAACTTCCTAAGCCTCCGGACTGGCGGGTTATTCCGGGGCGGCTTGTATCTAGCTCGCCGTAACACGGCGATTGTCTTGAGGTCGAGGTAGACAAGTCCAGGCTGTTTTCTTACATTATCTCCACCAATGTTCTCCACTATAGGACCCTCGACAGATTCTTTGGCTCGCATGGACGTCGATTCGTTAGCAGTCGTGTAGCTGGAGCGCGCTGGCGTCACATCCCAGGCTGCCTGCACGGGACAATCAATGCAATAGGCTCGACCGCCAAAGTATTGATGAAGTTCAGAAATCTCTAGCAATGACATATTCTGGGGGTACAGCATCGAAATGACGGTGAGAATTGAGCGTGTCCGGCATTGTGTTGATTTGGCTTCCAAAAGGGTGTTGAGGGCACCAAGCAGAGCCTGTGCCGAAGCAGATAGATCTATCGTAGCTTTCGATGAGTCGACCGTCGGTACAGGCTGGGTAAGTGGAGGAAAATTGTGGAACTTCATGTCGAGAAGTGTCAGGTGAAGACCGGTCCATTTAATGGGTTTGACGAACAGGCGAAGCCCCGAGTTTTTTATCAAAGTGGCGTAAAGTGAACCGTCCTCAACGCTTTTGACGTTGAATTTGACGTGAAATCTTGCCTGCGTCTTGCGCCGCGGACAGATGGAATCCTTCGACATGACGGGGTCGGTGTGGTGTATTATGCCGATAAACGTGTCTAGTTTGTTTCTTTTCGTCATGTTTGCCGGGATGTCCGACGT
>NW_026850363.1:0-1368 GCF_030869225.1 Colletotrichum abscissum
ATTCGCAAAAAGTACGATCCTGGGTAATTAGTTCTCAGACAACGTCAACATCCTATCCGGCTTCAGTCGCGTTGTCCCAGTATTCCAACGTTGATCGCGACGGGCATGCCTAGGCACAGAAGCGAGCAAAGGCCTGTTCCAGGAGAACGCATGTCAGGCCGGGTTGGCAAGACATCTTGAAGAGAACGCTGAACACAGGATGACCTCAAGGTTGTCGATTGGTCAGCTGCGGTGACGGGCCTGACGGCAAGACTTGAGACGACCTATCGCCGAAGAGTATGGGATCTATGCTGGAAGAAAGCGTGGAAGCTCCTGGCAAGAGGAATCCAACCATCCGGAACCTTCATAACCAGCGTTCCTAGCCCGGATTCAACGTAACGCTACTGAAAGGGAGCAACGCATGGCCGTAAAGCGCGGAGGGAAGTCTCGGTCAGATCGAACCGAGAAAGATGGTGATAAATCAGTTAGGGACACATGGGCCATCGGGTCTGTGCCTGGGCGCAAACGCATGAAACCCCAATCGGCTCGGCGCAGCAGAAGGGTAAGTGGCTCAACCCCGAGTACACTTGCGCCCCGTATTAAGTTTCTCCAAAGAAGCAGAGCGGTATATCATGTCAACGATAAAGAATGGCTGATTGGATGAATAGCCGAAAGCCGCGCATGTTATCCAATCGTCACCCGGCCGGCGTCATTTGTTTACGGGCATCGCTTCTGAAGACACGACTAGGAATGATCATGGTTGGAGGAGTTTTTCTGTCGCCAGTTGCTCAAGGCTCTTTGCGCAGCGCGCCTAATGCAGCCAACTCACTTTCATATCCGATGGCGCCGGTATCCACGATCTGAGGAAGCGACAAGGGTGTGGCCAAACCTGATCTAAACCAACTTTGGGCAAAGTTCGTCTTTTTCCTCCTCCAACGTCGTCTCCAGCGCCAACCGCAGTGCCATGGGTGGAGACCGACGAGCAATGCCGACGCGACAGATATTCTGGATTCAACTTATTCGCCTGAGAAAGGCAGTTCTAGTACTGCTGCACCGCTGGCCAGCTGCTTCGCGGCACGCAATCAAGGTTCAGGTGTCTTCGCGATAGCTCATCAATTCGCAGAAACGGGGTATACGTCGCGCCGGTCGCGCCGCTTTGTTCACCGCCGTCGGAGCTGTGCTGGGATCAGCAGCATTGGCTGGTGTGTGGTTGACGCCTGCCATCCGGCACCAACTCCAAAGCACCAACAAACCCGTTCCCTACCCATGCATTCGACACTGGCGTATGGGGGTCAGTTCACCCGATGCTACCCTACAGCTGCTGCTTGTTGCCAGCGTCGCATTCCCTCGTCTACACAAGCAAGACCAGCTCCATTGGGTGGCGGGCGC
>NW_026850364.1:0-1368 GCF_030869225.1 Colletotrichum abscissum
GGACCTTGTCGTTTTCTACCTCGGCTTTGGACGGGGAGGTGGTTTCGGAACGCCTGTGGTATCGTACGCCCCGCGACCTTGATCTGCGTTCGTCTCGAGAGTGTCGGCGATACCCATTTCTTTATTGTCGCGATGCTTCGTTTTGCTGTGTAAGTGTTGACGATTATTCCTCAAGCTCTTGTGCCGACAATTTCGGGGTCTTTATATGTGTTCGCCTCGACCACTTACCCCTATTTGGTGCCAACGTTGAAATATTCAACCACCCCCTTGCGAACTCGGTTGACCCGTTATGACACGATTCAATAACGCTGATATCCGCCAATCCATGTGTGATCCTGGTCAACCTATTGTTAAATTACCATTGCCCCTGAGGGTTATCGTTGGGCTAGTCTCTTTGAAGGACCAAGGCGTTCTAAGACGGGCAACCTTACTCTGCGCTTGGGGTCGTGATCTTGATGGACACGTCTATTACAACGCAGGCATGTCGTAATCGAGTGGGCATGGGAGACACAGGATATGAAAGCCAGCCCGCAGAGCTGATGCTTGGTATTGTGAAGTGAGATAGGCAGGTTTTCTGTGTCGAATGCTTCCGGTGTGCACCTTGTGCAACAACGGGCTCATGCAATGAGATGCTACTGAATGGAATCGTTCCAAGCCGAGCGAATTTGTAAACCGCTTCTTGTCTCAGGCATCGTGAACTTGAATGTCTTTTCATGTTGTTCTTGACTATCTCGCGGAATGAGCCAAGCCACCCAGTCTGCTGGCGCTGATCTCGTGACAACCTCATTTATCTAATGCATCGATCTTAGCTTTTGAAAACTCTTGTCTCGGAGGTGATATGGCGAGCGTTGACTGTCGGGGCTCACTCTTTCTTTTGGCCGGCCGATGCGTAGCTCGATCTCACATCCTGAGAGTTTGACGGGCTGTCTTTCGCCCCGACCTGAGAGCCTTCTTCATCAGATTTGGCAGCATCGAGCCGGGCAGTACAAGGCCGCAGTGATCGTGCTTCATGTCAATGTATTGTACTAATGAGGGGACATAACTACTTGATATTGCGATGGCTACTGGCACTCGAGGTTCGATCAATGATGGAACCGAATGCGATCTAATCTCAAATTATTTGTATGTATGGATTCATTCGAAGTCCAACCTATATGTACACGTCGTTGGTAACTTGGGGTGACATGAAAAGATCTATTTTACAGGATTGTTCATTGGTCGGAGCATTCTACATTCTCGTGTTGTCGCAAACTCGGTAGCCTTTGGCTGTTCTGAGTGACGTGGCTAGCAAACCTTTGCGAACGGTGCTTGCTGCACTCGCCTCAAGCTTAACCCGCCTCTTCCTTCCCGAATCAAGTAAATGTTTCT